>NC_057812.1:622959674-622992564 GCF_018294505.1 Triticum aestivum
CTGCAGTCTAAGTACTCGCCTAAGTTTTAAAAAGTCCTATCGAGTGGTGAGCGATCCTCCCACTCGGAGGCTTAGCTGTAGTCCAAGTACTCGCCTAAGTTTTAAAAATCCTACCGAGTGGTGAGCGATCCTCCCACTTGGAGGCTTATCTGCAGTCCAAATACTTGCCTAAGTTTTAAAATCCTACCGAGTGGTGAGCGATCCTCCCACTCGGAGGCTTAGCTGCAGTCCAAGTACTCGCCTAAGTTTTAAAAATCCTACCGAGTGGTGAGCAATCCTCCCACTCGGAGGCTTAGCTGTTGTCCAAGTACTTGCCTAAGTTTAAAAATTCTACCGAGTGGTGAGCGATCCTCCCACTTGGGGACTTAGTTGCACTCCAAGTACTCGCCTAAGTATTCCCCACCTCAGAGATGCATTCCAAGCACAAAGAGTATTCCGAGCAAAAATACAAATTCCAGTCGAAAGCAAACACCAGCATATTCATAAATAAACCAAGTTCGAATAAACCCCAAGGTCCCAGACGGCAGATCAAAAGTATTCGAGCATCAAGCCCGAAGAAGTTTAACGGTTACACAATCACTCGGCATTCCGAGGCAAATAAAAGTGGAGCATAATGTTTTTTGGTCATGCATCAGGAGAAGGACTGGCTGGGTCGCAGAAACTGTCGAGGTCAATGCCGTCTGCAATGCGAGTGGCGGCGTCAAGGAAGGTGTCCATGAAAGACTGAAACGTATGCTTCCTCGTGTTAGCAACCTTGAGCTCTGCCAGCTTGTCTTCTTTGACATCCTTGCAGTGCACTCAAACCAGAGACAAAGCGACGTCAGCACCACAGCGAGCAGATGACTTCTTCCATTCTCGCACGCGTTCAGGGATTTGATTCAGTCGAGCCATCAAAGACTCGAGATCTTGAGACAGCTCTGCCTGAGGCCAAAGACCAGCATCAACCCGAGTCATTGAAGCTTTCAAGCATGCCAGATAAGCAACCGCGTTGTCCATGCGAGACTCCAACCGCAGCACGTTCATCGCAACATCATCTTTGACTGGACAGTTGATGGGATCAAGACCCGTCTAGACCCGCCCGGTTTCCACTTCAAAGTCTTGGCAAAGTTCTGCATGATCGAGAGAATTATGAGTCGACGGCACCATTATACTTGCCAGTCGACAGAAATAAGATAGATTAGTCAATACCTTCAAGTTTCAAGACTAGCTTCGCAGCAAGTTGGCCCAGATAAGACTCTAGCTTGCCATTCTTGGCCTTGAGGCTTCCAAGTTCGTCGGTCAACTTCTCTTTGTTCTTCTTCAGTCGCTCGACCTCCTGATTGGCGTCAGATACAGCAGTCTTCAGCTTGGAGTTTTCTTCTTCTAACTTGCCGACTGAAGCAAGCTTCTTGTCAGGAAGCGTTGTCTTCTCGCGCGCCTCCTTCTGTGCTGCGACAAGATCCAGATCCTTCTTCTCCAGAGCTTCCTTCATTTTCTCTAAACAAATAACATTCTTCAGGCGAGGTTGGAGTTGGCGGTTTTCACTACATACATCTGCTCGAGTGAAGCCACTCGGTTCAAAGATGGAAAGAAAAAGTGCCAGTGTTGGGATATGGAGTGGTCGACTGGTTACCTCCCATGGCAGCTACTTCATCACGAGCGGTCTTGAGGTTCTTCTTGGCCAGTTCCAGATCAAGGTTGAGGCTAATTTGTTGTTTGTTCATGTCAGAAAGTTGAGCCCCAAGATCACAAGATTTCTGCAGTCACAGCCATATCAGTCGACAGAGATAAAAAGAGATAATTATTCTAAGACTACCGCCGAATCAAACATTCAACGACAGTCTCGGGGACTACACCCAGTGGGTGCACTTAGCGTGCCCCCACTGATTTCTAGACCACAGTCGACGGTCGACTGTCCTTTAAAAAAAAGAAGACAGATCCAAATTCTCAGACCACAGTCGACTGCCCGTAGTCAACTACGGTCTCGGGGACTACACCCAGTGGGTGCACTCAGCGTGCCCCACTAGTGCAAAGAATCAGTTCGAACCGACACAAAGAGATATACTATTTCTGAATAGCCACACTCCAGTGGGTGGTCAGACAAAAAAATAGTCGATCGAAAAATCAACTGACCTGGACATTGGTTTGCATGGCAGCTCCGGTGTTGAAGGCCACCTGACTGGCCTCATGCACCACCTTCAGCTGCCCCATCACAAGGTTCAGTTGAAGAAGAGCTTCTCTGGTAGCAGCCAGTGGATCGTCCGGAGTCTGATATGCAGCAAAAAGTGATGGAGGTAGAGCAGTCGAAGCAGCCGCCGGATCTGAAGCATGGAATGACGTCGGCGCAGCAGGAGCCTGAGCAGCTGATCCCGAGGGACAATCAGTCGACAGACGAACAGCGAAGGTGACGTTGGTTCGAGCCGGGTCTGTCGACCGCTCGACCGTCGCCGCTGGCGTCCCAGTCGACCGAAGAACTTGGGCTTCGGTCGCCTTCCTGTCCGGCTCCTTGTCCTTCCTCCTCCTTCCTCTCAGCGGTACTTCCTCTTCGTCGTCTGGGAGCACAACAATGTCACGTGGAGCTGCAATAAATAGAGAGATCCATAAAGACAACTGACCAATATTCTAGTCGACCAAACAAGCTTCGAGTCGGGCAAACTTACTGGCTTTGGAGGTAACAGCGTCATCAGCTTCCTCATCGGCAGGGGTCTTGTCAACATCCATATCAGTCGCAGCCGAGGTCGGGCTATACAGGTCCATCATCCGCTCGGTCAGAACAAGAAAACCGATCGGAACGAGAAAATATGAGAAGAACATTTACCCAGAGGCAACAGGGACGTCCATCTTGATCCTGGGCAAGGTCTTCCGAGCCTTCGAAGGATTAGCTTTGGGCTGCTTGGGGACCGTCTCAGTCAACTCTGGAGTCGAAGACCGAGCGCACTTGTGAGATGGAGCACTCGACGCCGTAGCTTTGCTGCGTCTGCTCACGGGGTCGTGCCGCTGCTTGGATCGACGTTCAGGGCGAGGTGGCGAGTCGGCCACCTCCTCATCGTCAGACTCATCACTCTCATCATCTTCACCATCAGCTGGGGACTCCCACTCGCCGCTCTCCTCGGCGCTGTCCCCGCCCTCTTGGTCTTGCTCCAGGGCTTGTTCACCATTGGGCATCGAATACATCTCCGTGTAGATCTGCAAAATAAGGAACCGATCATAAGTCAGTCGGAACCTCAATCAGTCGGAAAATATGTTCAAAAATTCAGTTATGACGACCAGACCTTGTCTGGCAGGTTCCTGTCGCTGAAAGGGTCGACTCTCCTGGCACCCCTGGGGTTGTCTTTGTTCCCGGTAATGCCCATCAGCCAGTCAGCCACGGTTTTGGCCTCCACTTCCTCCGGATGAACCCGAGCAGTGTCACCAGCCCCGGAGTACATCCACGTAGAATGATCGCGAGCTTGGAGGGGTTGGATCCGCCGACTGAGGAACACCTCGAGCAGGTCCATACCAGTGACGCCCTGATTGATCAGTTGGACTACTCTCTCAACTAGCATGCATGTCTCTGCCTTCTCAGCAGCGGCCACTCGCAAGGAAGATGGAGTTTGGACACGATCAAAAGAAAAGGGGGGGAAGTCCGGTCGATTGGCCTGGGGTCGCGATATCCTGGCAGTAGAACCAGGTCGACTGCCAACCCCTGACCAATTCAGGAAGAGCCATCAGAGGAAAAGAGCTCCTCTTCCTCTTCTGAATGCCCAGGCCCCCGCACATCTAGATAACATGGGTTTTCTCGTCTTTCGAGTTCGCTTTCTTCACGGTTTGGGATCGGATGGTAAAGATGTGTTTGAAGAGGCCCCAGTGCGGTCGGCACCCCAAAAAATTCTCACACATAGAGACGAACGCAGCAAGGTACGTGATGGTATTGGGAGTAAAGTGATGGAGTTGGGCACCGAAAAAGTTTAAGAAGCCCCGAAAGAAAGGATGTGGTGGAAGCGAGAAACCACGGTCGACATGGGTGGCGAGCAAGACACACTCACCCGGTTGCGGCTGCGGCTCCGATTCCCCCTTCTGCAGGCGCGCGGATTCATGGACGATCAGCCCTAAGTCAGCCAAATCATCCAAGTCCTCTTGCCGGAGCGAAGATCGGATCCAGTCTCCCTGGATCCAACCTGACGGCAGCCCCGAGCGCGATGAAGACCCCCGATTCATCTTCTTGTTCTTCGCCGCCCCCGTCGCCTTCTTCGCACGCTCTAACGCCGCCGTTTTGCCCTTCCCCATGGCGGAAGAACAGCGGTGTCGAGAGTGGTCGTGCTATGCGAGGTGGAGACGCGAGAGGAAGAAGAAGGGAAATGAGCACGCACGGTGTGAATGCCTCGGCTTCGCCGCTTTTAAAGGCCTACTTCCGAGTGGCTGACGCGTGGGCCCGATCAGTCCTGTCAAATCCCCCCAACAGTTGCACACGTGATACATGGCGAAAAAGGTGGCACGGAAATCGAAACATCCGATTTATCTACTCCACTTACCGCGGGGCGCTCCGCCTGGCGCGCTTCCACCCAAATTTCGAATCCCGTGAGATCTGGGATCCTCTGTAACCGATCTCACCAAAGATTCCAAGCAGAGATATCACTCGACAGATGTCACTGAACAAACTGGTCGGTGATTTTTGAATCGATCAAGGCGACTGAAACGAAGTCGAAAGTTTCAAACAGCTGTCCTCCACTCGAAGGAGACAAGGCAGATCAAGGGCGAGAACCAGGTCAATTACCGTCCTTCTTTTTCACTCAAACCTCGATCCATTCGGGGGCTAATGATGTAGACACAGACCTAGGGTAGGGTAATAGGCCTGACCTATACGCCCCACCTAAGGTCTTGTCCTAAGAACTAAGGAGTTCAAGAGTCAGAAGTAGAGGACCAACAAAGGTGTCGAAGCGAAGTCCACTCGACCTATCAATCACTCGGAGACCTCTCTTACTCAGGTCACTCGACCACCAAACCACTCGACATATCAGAAGACCTAAAGCCACTCCGCACAGCAACGGTCAAGCATTCATTCGCATACTTAATGCTCATTTGTAGCACCTTAATACAGGCGTTACCTGTAACGCCTCCTCTTAATGTATATTGAACCCTGTGTAACGGAGGGGGGCTGGGGTCCTGGCGTACTCTATATAAGCCACCCCCCCTCCTCTGGGACAAGGGTTTGCACCCCCTGTAACTCACACACGTATAATCCAGTCGACTGCCTCCGGGCTCCGAGACGTAGGGCTGTTACTTCCTCCGAGAAGGGCCTGAACTCGTAAACCTTGTGTGTACAACTCCTCCATAGCTAAGATCTTGCCTCTCCATTCCTACCCCCATATTCTACCGTCAGACTTAGAACCACGACAGGCATCATATATGTGAAATTGTGTCATGCTGTCATGTTTGCTTAGACAAGATATATGTGAATTGCCACATTTGTCTATCATACAATGTTTGTACGTTTAATTTCTTTTCTTGTTTATCAGCCATTTGAATTGGAGGGGTGATGGCAGTATCTAAGGGAGCAAAAATCCGTCCTTCACAAAAGACAGTGCTACCCGTCGACGCAGATAGAACCATGGTTATACTGGCCCACAAACTTGCCGCACCACACATAATCGAGACTCTTCCAGATTGCACAGTTAGATTGTTGGGAAGAGAACCAGCTACAACCCATCTAACCCCAACCCCAGCGGATAGTAACCCACTTCTAGTTGAAAAAGCACCATGTCCACCACAGAGTACCCCAACACGAGCAGTTTGTAAAACAACTGCAGTGCCCAAAGCACGAAGACCACCACAGCGAACCCAAACTCCGCTTCTCAAACTATAAAATCTAGTCGGATTTCATCGGCAAGTGCTATGTTATATTATACCATAAAAAAGTAATATGTAATCCCTGCTGCATCGTAATTAACCCTACCGTACTCGCTGCTTCACTAATAACTTGCAGCAACCATGTTGGGGTTGGAGGGAGCCCCTCCGGTGCATGCCCTGACGACCAAGAAAACATGCGACCCGTCTGGCATGACCTTCGCTACTGGTGGTGCAGGTGTGTTGTATAGTACATCGCACGAGGTCCCCGCCCTCGCCAAACAGGTCGACACCTTCAGGAAGATGGTCAAGGACGGGACCATCACAGAGAAACAACCGAGTCACTCCGTAGCGCTCGTGGCTTTCTCTGGCAACGACTATGCAGGCACCGGCGTCATTGGCCTAAGTAGCCCCAATGATGTGAGTAACATATCAACACACAATGTATATATGCGTACACTAATTTGAACAATTAATTTGTTTGTGCATCTTACTAACTTATGATTTTCATGTATGTGATGTAGATTAATGCTTATATTGGGAAGGTGACAAAAGAGATTGCGGCTAATGTGGATCAATTGTTGAAGCTCGGTGTGACAAAGGTTCTTGTCAATAACTTGCACCCTATCGGTTGCACGCCATCACACACCCGAACCAACAACTACACCACGTGTGATATTTTTGAAAACTTGGGTGCATCAATCCATAACGATAATCTGAAACAAGTTATGACATCAAAGAAGAATGTCTACATCGTGGACGTATACACCGCCTTTACCAATATTGTGGATCATGCGGCAGGTATGTATCTACATGCATTCAAAACTGTCTCATTATTTTAGAATTATCTTAATCTAATTCGATGGGGGTTTGATTGTGTACTTGAACTACTTTATCTGAACATTCTTAATTTCATGTGCATTAATGTAGGTAAAGGCTCAGAGCTGTCTAAACAATTCAAGCACAAACTATCGCCGTGCTGCGAGAGTTTGGATTCGGATGGTTATTGCGGACAGCAAGGCGAATCATCCGCAGAGCTTTTGTACGCTGTGTGCGACAATTCAAATAGATTTTTCTATTGGGATGACATGCACCCGACCCATGCACGATGGGAGGCTGTCATGAAACAGTTGGAAAAACCCTTGAGGGAGTTTGTAAATCAAGCCTAGGTAGCTAGGCTTTATGTATTTGTTTAGATCTTTGTATCCATGATGACAACTTCCTGATTGTATTTGATAGTTTCATGTATTTCGAAGACTAGGATTTTCCCGATTCTTCTAGTTGTATTTGATAGTTTCATGTATTTCAAAGACTGGGATTTTCCCGATTCCATGATAAATATTATAATTAATGTATTTGAATCTTCTTTTGTGAAGACTATATTTATAAGAAGTAACTAATGTCATATGCCACATATACAATAATTAAAAATGTGTTGTAACTATACAACTCGAGTACTTGTCTATATATGGCTTAATAAGCTTAGGGCAATTTCACACCTGTTGAATTTTTGTTGTCGGCTTATAGGTAGTCAAACTCAGGACTAAGGAGGGTAAATTTGCCTATGGATATGGACATTTGTGGGCATCCACTTCTTTGTGTTTGTGTTTGTGTGCAGTGCCCAAACCCGCTCATCTTTTTCTTTTAGAATGGGTAGATCTGCCTATGGATATGGGCATTTGTGGGCATCCACTTCTTTGTGTTCGTGTTCGTGTTCAGTGCCCAAACCGGCTCAACTTTTTCTTTTGAGAATGCCCAAACCCGCTCAACTAGTCGTGGGTAGAAAAAGAAAAACATGGACATAACTCTATATTTAAGATTGTTTTCTCAAACTTTTCAAAACAGCTCCTGCTGAGTTTCAGTTTTGGAATCTTAGTTCATCTTCACATGATAAGATCATCCGCGGCACTATGCACGAAATTCAGCCATATACAAATCCATGATGTTAAACACCACAATTCGGATTCAATTGCATTGAACACAGAAATGACAAATACTCGACGAAGTTCGAATAAACATAGGAAAACGATTTTATTTGAGACGGGTGTACGCGGTTGTTCCTTCGGCCACCCGCAAAAAAGAAAAAAAACACCATCGGGTTCGTAGGATCATCTTCACATGATAAGATCATCCGCGGCACGCTTCAACCCCCTCCAGCCGTTGCGAGGTGATTGTAACCATGTGTCCCGGTTGGACCCATTCACTACGCTTTCCTTTAGCCTTATTCATTACTCCCTCCATTCCAAAATGCTCCCTCCGTTTCCAAATACTTGTCTTTCTAGGCATTTCAAATGGACTCAATATACGGATGTATGTAGACATATTTTAAAGTGTAGATTCACTCATTTTGCACCGTATGTAGTCTCCGGTCCACACCTTCCTTGCCCTCTCCGTGTGCAGGTTGGTAGCCTGCTCGCTGCTCGCTACTCGCTCATCTGCACGTGCTGCAATGCGGCGAGCTTTTGCAGGAGGCCACACGGATGCAGCGAGGGTGGCGGCGGCCGGTTCTGCAACGTCATGCTACAAGCGACGACGCCATGCTGCGATGGGGCTCCAAGGGCGACCATCGATCGGTACTAGGAGAACATGCTTCCAGTGCTCAAGTTGTGTTGCGACGGAGGCGGACGCCATGCTACAAGCGACTCTGCGACAGGGCTCTAAGGGCGTTGGCCGGTGCTTCGTGTTGCCATGGACATCCGAGGGTGGCCATCGGTACTGCCATGATGTGCTTTGAGCGCCTTGCTGCGACGGCATCAACTAGGACAAGGACGATGCTGTGAGGCATGCTTTGCCGGACGAGGGGCTCTGACAAGGCGGTTGAAATGGCGGGATGCCCAACCAAGGAAAGAAAAAATCTGGATTTCAAGCAAACAACAATCATTGAATGATTTCACATCCTCCTACTTTAGATCAGCACTTGGCACTTCAGACGTTTTTGTTTCTGAGGCGAGGCAACAGATTTGCCAGACATGACAAAAGGAGCAAGTAATTGTGCATTTAAGCTACAGCACCACCAACCGTGTGATTGTAAGAAATGCAAGGGCCAAAGTGTGGCATCAGTTATCATCAGACATTGTCTTCTCAGCAAACAAATCAAAAACTTCATCACCCTACTTGATTATATGAGGTCCGAAATCAACAGGGGAGACAGTGAGATAAGAGTATAAGAAATAATCAGATTTGTGCACACAACTAACTCGACACGAACCGATCCGATCCCAAATAGCCCACGAAGTTGAGAACGAGGCCCCGGCAGGCATTCCACCAAACATCTCAAACAAATCTTGCTAGATACCTATGCTTTGGAGTTAATTGTGCATATTGTTGCTGGAGAATGTTGGATGCTTCTTACTGATACAAGATACCAATATCTAGAGCAAACACCAAAGCCACAAAATCATAACACATCAAAGAGCCACGTTCACAAATAAAAGTAACTCAGTGCACCCCACACAGACAGGCCAAAGTGGTCATCACCCCATACAGAAAAATACAGCCCTAAAAAGGATCATCCGTACGGGCTTTACCTTACAGTGACTATATCATCAATCTTCAAGATCATTCTAACGCACTCGCACGCCAGCGAGATGGCGCTCGTGCTCACAAGCAACGGCTGCACGACATTCTCCTCCAGGATGTTTGTGATCTGGCCTTTCCTCACGTTGATGCCCGTGTTCTTCTCACCCTTGGCATGGCGATTCCTTAGCTCGGTAACAATGGCGATTGGGTTGAGCCCTGCATTCTCAGCCAGTGTGTAAGGGATGACCTCAAGTGCGTCGGCAAACTCCTTGATGCAGTAACTCTCCATCCCATGGAGCTCCTTTGACCAAGCAGCCAGTTGCATTGACATTTCTATTTCCGGAGCACCGCCACCAGCAATTAAAAACCTCTTGTTCACCAAGCACCTTCATAAAAGTAAGCACGCGCAGGATCAGAACACTGAAGAAATAATACCCCCTCCGTCCGGAAATACCTGTCCTAGAAATGAATAAAATGGATGTATCTATATAACTAAAATAAGTCTAGATACAACCATCTGTAGGACAAGTATTTCCGGACGGAGGGAGTACATTTTAAGCTAAAAACAGTGTTAAGTGACTTCATATAATATGCAACACCATAAATACCACAAAATGATACACAAGCTTCAAACACACACCATGAGCAAGAATAATAATTTCACGAGGACACATGCCTACTTATGCTCAAGGCCTATACATTGGTATGTAACTTGTCTTAAATTGTTATATGTCCAAGACCATGAGGCCAGCACCCCCTATTTGGGTAAAAAAAGGCCTGTAAAAAGAGCTTTACTCCAAGCAGTTGTTTCTTCGTAAAATTCAGAAGCAATCATCTAATTATGAATCAACAACATGAATTGTTAAAATTGACAGGCATAAGATGAGACTGTCATCGTAATATCCAAAAGGCAGTAAAAAGGCATTGGAGCTAGCTACTAGCTCCCACCAGAATTTCCTTTATAAAGGAAATGATGCACACAGACCCCTTCGTCACTATCCTGGTTTCTCACATAAACATGCACACTAGGGGTCTGAAGCTTACACACTACGACAAGCTTGTATTACAAGGACATAATGTCCTTTAATTTTAGGACTAACCAACAAACCTACTACACTTACGAACTTTACCAAGCTGGCATTTTACAGCTAAATCTCAAACAGCTAACTATTGCTTCGCATGACTAGCCAAATTGACTTTGATATCTCACTTGCATGCAACTCAAGATTGTCCAACTAGCTGACTAAGTGCTAGCTAATATTACTAGCCTAATTACATTCTACTTCTTGCCATCTTGCTAGAACTAGGAACATCCTAACTTGCCAGTATGCATGCACAGATACTAACAACTACTACTTGTAACAAGATTAGAACTAACAAAAGTTGCTGCCTAGCCACTCCGTGGTGCCCTACTGCAGACCATAAGAGGTGATCTAGCCATCAGATTCAAGCACTGCATTACAGAGGGGTGAAGTGAAGAGCGAGAGAGAGAGTCGATTTCACTGTGTTCACAAAGCAGGTGCGGAGTGTCAGAAGAAAGGATGGAGTAAATTCTGCACAAAAACCCTATTTCTTTCGAGTGAAAATGGGCAGCCATGTCCAGGAATGAAATACAGAAGTGCTGCTTGTGGCAGTAAGTAGTAGGCTAACCCTAAAAGGTCTCCACCTTGCTCAAAGGTCAAAGCCTAAGCTCACCGCTTACTCTTGTGAATTTAATTTGAATAATCTATTATTACCAACATAAAGCACCAAATCTCCAGATTCAAAAGTATAGATGACAAAGGGTCATCATAAAGTACCATGAACAGACATGAGATGCAACTTAGCAAATGAGGAAGTGTATGGCCCACACAAAGCACCATGTGCAATATGCCAGCCTGGTGATCACTGGATCACTGAGAGTCACTCAAATAGCATATAAGAAAGTAAATTGAGCTTGATCAAACTTGGCTCGGTGTCACACATAATCATCGAGTGAACCTATGCTCCCTATGTGTCTACCGCAGCATATATAGTGGTCAAAGGTAACATAGCTATTTTTTCCGAAGTTGTTGCGACGGCGTATGTGGAAGCAACAACATAACAGTAGGAGACCATGTTGATAATGGCAGAAATAGAACATGACAGTATATGTGCAAGCAACGTGATAGGAAATTGCATTTACTCTACCAACCTACAATAACAAAGGGATCCTATAATATTTGTGTGTTTAACTAATTAAAACAATGTTGCTTTCAACATGTAAATAAACATATTATAGGAGAACAAATGTTCGTTTATACCACTTGACAATTTACTGCTATGAACAGATTCAATAGAAAATTAGGAGTATGATCCTATCATCTTAATCGATTATAATTAATAATTGTTCAACAATGTTGTGCATATTTAAAGTTACTCCACATCATTTACCAATAAGACTTCACCCAAGTCGCTATATTCACAATGACCTAGAAAAGCAGGACTACGATAGACAACCTTTCATATAACACACAGAAGATTGTTTCAGTGGAAGTCAAATTACCTGATGACACATAGGGCGTCATGGAGACTGCGATCAGCTTCATCAATAACCAACTGGTTGGACCCACGGACAAGCACAGTTGCAGTCCTCCCCATGTCCCTGATCCCGGTGATCTTGACAATCTTGCCATCTCCAGCAGACACTTCCTCGACAACATCAGCATACCCAAGCTTATCCTCACGGAAATGCTCAATGTTGGCAATTGGCAGGCAGTTGAGAGTCTTGGTGATAAACTCAATCTCGTCCCTCTCTACATCCTTGACCACCAGAATCTTGGCCTTTGCGAGATAGTGCAGCGACAACTCGGTCACGGCATCACGCAAGATGCTCTTCTGGATGAGGAGGACATTGCACCCAGAAGCCTTGATCTTCTTGACCATCCCTAGGATGTAATTCCGCTCCTCGCGGAGGATGCGGTCCATCTGCGCATAGTCTGACACGATGACGCTCTGCTCAATATCAGTCTTGGGCGGTGAGATCTGAAACTGGATGACAGCGATCTTGGCATTCTCGATCCTAGATGGCCCCCCGGCAGCATGGCTGGCCTTCTTGTCAAAGATAAGGCCGCGGACAAGCTCGGTGTCATCGACAGTGCCGCCGAGCTTCTTTATGATGCGGATGTCGCGGAGATCAAGAAGCTCCGGGTGGGCGGGATCGACCACGGAGAGGGCGGCGTCAACAGCGAGCGGGGCGAGGAGGCCGGAGTACTGGGAGACGACCTTGGAGTTGAGCGCGGTGGAGGCAGACTTGACGAGGGAGTCCCGGTCGGTGAGCTCGATGGGGATGGCCATGCCCTCGAGGACCTGGACGGCGCGGGCCGCGAGGCGGTGGAGGGAGTCGGCGGCGGCGGTGGGGTGGGCGCCGGCCGCGAGGAGCGACTGCGCGCGGCGGAGCAGGGCCCCGGCGATGACGACGACGGTGGTGGTGCCGTCGCCGGCGGCCGCGTCCTGCGAGCGGGAGAGCTCGGCGAGCATGCGGGCCGCGGGCTGGAGGAGCGACATGCGCGAGAGGATGGTGGCGCCGTCGTTGGTGATGATGACCTCCTGGTCACCCGAGGAGATCATCTTGTCCATGCCGCGGGGGCCGAGGGAGGTGCGCACCGCGTCGGCGACCGAGCGCGCGGACGCGATGTTGGCGCCGCGGACGTCGTCGCGGCGCTTGGTGTCGGTGTAGGTCTCTCCCTTGCGGGCCGACGGCGCAGCGGCGACGGCGGGGGCGGCCATGGCGGCGGCGGCGGATCGGGGGGAGCGGAGGGGAGGCTAGGGCTTTTCAGATTTCGCTTGGTGGGAGGAGGGAGGGAGGGAGGGGCGCTGGATGGACCTGGAGAGTGCGATCGCGGTTTCGGTATATACCCCGGGAGAGCGGGCCCAAACTTGCGGCCCAGTGGAGGCCGTGGCCGTGAATGTTGGTCTCCTAGGGCCTAGAATGATGAACTGTCACCGTCATACCCGGTAAGGCGGTATACGCTAAAAAAAAACGGTAAGGCGGTAAGGGCCATCTACATATCGCCATATCTAAAAAAAAAAGTGTCAATCCTAAACAAACCTTGATTTTTTTGTCTTTTTCTGGTTTTGTACAATCTTTGGTAGATGACAATAGCCGTGAGGCCGAATATGTTAATTTGGACACCAATGTATGCAGTATATACGAAAAGTAAAATTATATATGGTTATAATGCGATTTACAAACTCTGTGGTTTTATGCAGTAGTGGAAACTGCTCCTGCTCCTGATTATAGTTCTGTTGCTTTTGGGTTTGGGGCTTCAAGTGCTGCTGCCCGTAACGTGTTTACTTTTTTCTTTTCACGTGTTTCTCCTCGTTTCGGTATTGAACTGTTTGTATTTTGGATGATTGGCGATTGTGTTTTATTTATAAAGCGGGTCTTGAGTTTTTTTGTCAAAAAAGTTGTTCAAATTCTTCTCTTCTGCATAATGTTATCGAAACGCATATATTATCTATACATACATCTCTGATTAATCAAGAGCAAGCGCACTAATATCCGCTTGAGATAATGGATTGTTTTTTTACTATAATATGTCAAATTGCCCACACACCCCAAGAGTGAATACACCCTCTACCCAACCATGCTTTGAGGTGCTCTCTTACACACACACACACACACACACACACACACACAAACTTTTTTTTGTTGGATACTTGCATATGTATGTTATTTATATTATATCATACTTCTTTATCTGAAAGGTGAGACTTATTTTCGTTACTTCTACATAAATTGGAGGACTAGCATGACAGGAGTCGCCGGTTTTCTTCACCCGACCTTTAGCGACAAACTCTATTTTTGTTCGAGGGGACATCAAACTCTTTTCCTCCTTCGTAACAGACACGAAAACAAAACACCGAAGAGCCAACCCACAACTCAAATACAACCCATCTAACCATCTCTTACAGAAAACTATGGACAAAGATGATGGAGCGTGTTATACAATGTTCTTTTTCGTTAGAAAAGCTAACGTGGTAGAATGTTTGAACGTGGTCCAATAGATAAATTCAAATAAATCATAAAGGCTCGTGAACAAATGACAAGATTAGAGGTGCAATTTTAGTCCCATCTCAGAAATGAAGGTGGTGCGAGGCCAAGTTATATGTGGAGTCTCTCCACTCCACTAAGCGATGGGTATGAAAAGAGAAAGAGAACACGATACGTGCACGCTCGTCTCATTGGACGTGAGCATGCAACATGCGACATGAATAGTCCGTGGAAATTTGGTTTGTGGCTTTGCAGAAGCACGGTTTTCTTTTGCCTGTTTTTGGTTTCCTGACTAGTAAGTTTTTGAGTTGGAACCTTGACCAATAAGTTTTTGAGTTGGAAGCCTTGTCGTTTTGGATTTGCATCATGGTCGCGACACAAGACCGTGTGTGTTCTCTTGTATATATGACTTATCGGCCACAGGCAAATACACACCAAGAATCGTTGGAATTTTTTTGTCCTCTCATTGTTTGTGTCGCTATCGTAGTACTCGATCTCGAACATTGGTATGCACCTGCAAGTGGGAGCAGGTCTCTGAAAACTCACACGCTTGTGATCTTAAACTAAGAGAGAGAGAGAGGGGGGGATAGGATTTTTGGAAGCGCTTCACGTGACTTCTTGCAATTTTCATCACAGGTCGTCTACCTTCAAGGTTTGGCGCTGCTGCACGCCGTCATCACAAATGTCTGCTCCAATTGTTCTTCGCTAACATCGTCATCAACAACATCGCCTCTGCGTCAACTATGACTACTTCATCTACAAACATCAGTCCATGCGACATATTCCGATCTACAATGTGATTATTGTTCGCACACGAACACGTCACCGCGTACCCTCGACGCCGGGGGTGATGCACCGCAGCTCACGTCGAAGGAGGCCTGTCTGGAAGCGTGGTACGCAGGCAATCCTGCAGGCGCTTTTGAGGACCCGAAACCCCACACACCCAGGAGGAACCCCGTCAGGGCGCACGGCGGCTATGGGCTGCCCTAAGTCGATCTGATCGCCCCTAGGGCCTCGAGGTTCGCCGCCCTGCAACAAGAAGAACGAACGAAGAATGAGAAAGAATAACTAGGGTTAAGAAGAAAAGATAAAAGATTAAAAATGGTAGATAATTTGATCGATTGTGTGTTGTTCAATCGACCGTCACCCCTTAGGTATATATGAAGCGGCTGGACTTCCCGTGCAAGGAAAAGGCTTGGATTCCCGTCTAAAACCCTAGTCAAATTCGAATTGGTTTTGTCTGAACTTCCCAAAACTGTTCGGTTTAAACTGGCTGCACCTTGCGGGTAATTTTTGAGGTGGTAAATGATCTCGGATGGAAATGAGCCCGAAAGCAATCTTGACCATTTCGACGAGTCGACAACTTTCATGTTGAACATTTTTTGATCAGAGGTCATCTTGAGGGTCAAATCGGTCACGCAAAACAGGCTATTATTCGCGCTACCCATCAGACAGGGTGTGTGGTGGGGCGCGCCACTTTTTGCCTCCTGACAGGGCTGTATTCAGATGGCTTTAACTTTTGCATACGAATTCAGATTGGGACAATTTTTATCTCAAAATCGACTATTTCGACGAGTCGAAGACAATTAGTGTAGAAAGATTTTTCATACGAGGCCATCTTGGAGGCTTAATTAGCCGAATAATACTCTGAATACAAATCTGAGTACTTCAAGTATAGTTTCGGCCCTCAAGATGAGATTGGATAGCGATGGCCCAAACTTCGAAGATGTTCATGTTGATAATACGGAAATCCTTCATGTAGACCACTTCTCCATTTAAGGTCATCTTAATTAAATTCTTGACCATGCCAAAATTGAGTGTCAACACATGCCCTCCTATTTTTCAGCAAAACTTTTGTGCCAAAAAATAACTTGCACGGAGTTTGTTCTAAGCATGCCCATCTCTTGGTGTTTCAACAAACTTCAATCGTCCTTTATCAATGGCCGATTTAACTATTTGACAAAACATGTTGCGGTCCTTGAAATTATGCTTGGACGAATCATGCAACTTACAATACATTCGTTCCTGGATGGACGGCTTGACATGGTGATCAAGAATTCTAATATAATTATTTTTCAGCAACAAATCAAATATTTGATCACACATGCTTGAGTTGAAGGTATACTTGTTTTCTAGCCGATCTAGGTGAACGAACGGCTTTGGAGGTAAGCAAACGAATTGTACAGATTTGGAATCTCCCCATTCGGCTATGCATTGTGTTTTCCACTATATCTCCAATGTCTTTGGATACAATATTATATTAGCATCGGATTTCTCAAAAGAATTTAACATTGGCTTTAAATTTCTGAAACGAAAATAGTTAGAACACACGTGTCTCAACCGAGACCAAGTGCAAGCCAAGTATGAAACAAGCAAAGCTACCCACTTAGAGATAAGTTTTAAGTAAAGCAATGGGGAAGCATTTGGCTGCAATAATAAGTCACTATCAGTCTTTACGAATGGCACAATAGGTTGACCGATATACTTTGTAACAATTTTGTTGCTAACAAATAAATTACCCTTCATCATTGGTCTTTCAAAATTACTTATAAGATTTTTCCTAATAGATGCATCAACAATAAAGTTGTGACCAAATCTGAAAATAGGTAAATCACTTGGTAGACATACCTATTCATACACGTTGGGAGAGAATGATGGTTGTATCACTTGAATAATACTATGTTCCACTTTTGAATAACTCTCCAATGCCTTGGCATCCTCTTTTTCTTCGATAGATTTGGTACACATACTATTTGATTCGGCTTTTTCAATAACCAAATTTTCTTTGTTACCTGAATCAATACTTTTATCTTTTTGACTTTGCAAGGCTTCTCGCTCTTGTCTAAGTTTAGCCCACATCTCAGCTTAACGAGCTTTGAACCTTTTCATCTCAATTTCCATCCACTCCTCATGAGATTGCTCCCCAATACTTTGAGACTCTTTCGGTAATGAGGTGCTGAAACTCTGCAATTGTTTAGGTGGTACACTGGATGGTACAACACTGGGCGACTGCATCATTTGCACAACTCTAACTTTTACAACAACAAAATCATGAGGCTTCCCACCTTCTATTAGCTCCTGGCGAATAGAGTTGCACAAATCCCAAGAGAATATAAGCTTGTTCTTAATTACCCAGTCTGGATATGGTTGCCCCCCCCCTCCCCGATGCTTTTAGATTCTTTCGATAATGAGATGTTGCCAAAATTCTGTAATTGTGCAGAGGGACATGATATGCCACGGTAGTAGGTGAAGGCATTTGTGCTCCTGCAGAAGTTTCACTTATTCGGCCATGACCGTGAAGGTGCGAAGCCGAATTATGTATATCAACAGTTGCGTATGATGCCAAAAAAATAGTAACATGAGGTGTAGCATATGATGTTTGAGGGTAATTGGCCAAATAACTAGTAGTAGCATCGCTAATTCCTCTATCCACCGGCATGTTTGGATTAACATGTTGCAAATTAGTTGCCGATGAATAAAAGGATGAAACACTATGTCGCATGCCATTGAAAGTTCCTACATGGGGTGTTTCAACTTGATTAATCGAACTCATCATGTTGTTCATCGGCATATAGATTTGTGGAGTTGCCGATGCATGGGAGTTGGGATACATATGTTGCATGTTGCTAAAATTATATGAAGTTGAAGCATGAAGACTATTCTGAATCGGCCGTTGCACATAATTAGATGCATAATTGATAAAACCAGGGCTAGCCGATACATTATGCTCATTAGATGATCTAGCAACAACATATGCATTATTTGCATCCACATAAGTGAATTGGTTATTCATATTACCTTTGTAGATCGCAAACCCTAGATGACGATCTCTTCATAGCAAGAACGGGACGGAGACCGTTCAAAGCTTCGTCCCCAGCGGAGTCGCCAAAAAGTGTGTTCGCACACGAACACGTTACCGTGTACCCTCGACGCCGGGGCTGATGCACCGCAGCTCACGTAGAAGGAGGCCCGTCCGGAAGCGTGGTACACAGGCAATCCGGCGGGCGCTTTTGAGGACCCGAAACCCCACACGCCCGGGAGGGACCCCGTCAGACGCGCGGCGGCTATGGGCTTCCCTAAGTCGATCTGATCGCCCCTAGGGCCTCGAGGTTCGCCTCCCTGCAACAATAAGAACGAACGAAGAACGAGGAAGAAGAAGAACTAGGGTTAAGAAGAAAAGATAAAAGATAAAAAGTGGTAGATGATTTGATCGATTGTGTGTTGTTCAATCGGCCGTCACCCCTCAGGTATATATGAGGCGGCTGAACTTCCCGTGCAAGGAAAAGGCTGGGATTCCCGTCCAAAACCCTAGTCAAATTCGGATTGGTTTTGTCTGAACTTTCCAAAATTGTTTGGTTTAAACTGGCTGCACCTTGCGGGTAATTTTTGAGGTGGTAAATGATCTCAGATGAAAATGAGCCCGAAAGCAATCTTGACCATTTCGACGAGTCGACAACTTTCATGTTGAACTTTTTTTGATCAGAGGTCATCTTGAGGGTCAAAGCGGTCGCGCAAAATAGGCTATTATTCGCGCTACCCATCAGACAGGGTGTCTGGTGGGGCGCGCCACTTTTTGCCTCCTGACAGGGCTGTATTCCGATGGCTCTAACTTTTGCATACGAACTCGGATTGGGATAATTTTTATCTCAAAATCGACCGTTTCAACGAGGCAAAGACAATTAGTGTAGAAAGATTTTTCATACGAGGTCATCTTGAAGGCTTAATTGGCCGAATAATATTCTGAATACAAAATCTGAGTACTTCGAGTATAGTTTCGGGCCTCGAGATGAGATCGGATAGCGATGGCCCAAACTTCGAAGATGTCCATGTTGATAATGCGGAAATCCTTCATGTAGACCACTTTTCCATTTAAGGTTATCTTAATTAAATTCTTGACCATGCCAAAATTGAGTGTCAACAATTATATGTTTGTTGTTACATGTGGGATGATGATGCTTGGTTCGTCTACTATGCTAGAGCTATGCATGCTAATAACTGTTTACTTCTGCTTCGGTACACCCTCTAAACACATTGACGTCTGAGATTACCCCATACTCCTTCATAATACAGGGCATGATTGTCTTTTTTTTAAGTACGTCGCCCATGCCGAGACCTCTGATACACAATCTGTGTACGGCCGAGAGCACCGATACGATGCACGGGCAACACGCATGACTGGGCCGAGCCACCCGGCGCGAGGCCACTGGCTATTTTCAAAGTGGGACCTAACAGTCCTGACAAAAGGAGTGAGTTTGCACAAGGAATCAAACTTATAACTTCGTCCTCGTAATTATAGTGCTTGCCACTCGACTACCTCCCGTTGGTGGTAACAAAAAAGCACGAATTGTATAAGGACACGAAAGAAGGTTATGCAGCAACCGAACTGGGTACTACAGTAGACCAGACTGGATATTATAGCGAACCAGAATGATTACAGTAGTATTTTCAAAAATTTGTGAATCTTTTTTTAAAACATGAACATTTTTAGAAAAATCAAGAACAAATTTGAAAAAAATATATTAAAATTTGGAACATTTAAAGAAAGCGAACAAATTAAAAAATTCTGACTTTTTGGAACATGATTTTTTGAAAATCATGAACATTTTTTAAACTTGAAAACAAATTTTGAAAAACAGAACATTTTCTAGTTTAGAAACATAATTTTCAAATGTGAATATTCTTTGAAATTCCTGAACATCTTTTTTATTTGTGGACAAAATTTTAAAAATAGGAACAATTTTATAAATTACGAACAATATTTTAAAACCACAAATAATTTTTTTGAATTTTTGAAACATATTTCAAAAAATACAAAATACAAATAAAAAACAGTAACATTTGTATGAGCAACAAATAAAAAAAAGTAACAAAACCGGCTCAGAAACATTCTAGAAGTTAGGTATTCGTAAAATGGGCTGGCCCATTTGATTCGCTACGTGCAATGCCTATGCGAAACAGCGACAATTTCATCTTTTTTGGTTATTCACTTATCTCTTTTTGAACTTTATTATTCTTTCTGAAACTCCCTCCCCAGGAGCGACACGGGCGGCGACCACAGCCATACCACTGGCTCTCTCCCCTCATCCCCTCCCTCCCTCGCCGTCGCTGGTGTCCTCCGCCAGGCGAAGCTCGTGCGGAGCCGGCGGCGGCGGGGCATGTTCTTCCACCGACTGGCGGGCACGCGCGAGCAGGGGATCTCGTCGCGGCGGTCTTCGGTGTGACCTGCTCGGGGACGAGCAGCCGTTGGTGGTGCTGCTCGGGGAGGCTGCGGCGTGGCGGCAAGGGGTGGATCTGGCCGTCCTCGGTCGGGGTTGGCGCCGTAGCAGCTGGATGCGCTGCCGCTCAGGGGTGGCCACGGCTGCTCGTGTCCTGCCCAGATCCATGGGGCTCGCGCCCGGATCCGCGTCGGGCTGCTCGGATGCGTGTTTTGGAGGGCTGCGGCGGTCTGCTTCGGCAGTTTGTGGTTGCAGCGTATGGCTGCGCTACAGGTCTGGATCTGGGTCATGAGGGCCGGATCTGTGCACCGGTGCAGTGGAGGTGGTGGCGGTGGGCCGTGCTCCCTGACCCTGGCTGCGGGGGTGAGGCGGTCTCGTGGTGGTGGCTCCATTGAGCAGCGTGTGGTGGTGGTGGTTGGCGGCGGCGATTTGCTTGGGGCATGCGACTTTCTTGGTTTAGGCAGATGGACGGCCTTGATGCAGTGTCTCTGGGCATGGTGAACTCCAGGTGAATGCCTTGCAATGACCTTGGTCATTGCCGCCGCCGACGGCGTCCTAGGATGTCGTTCCCCTCGTTAGAGGCGTCGTCGTGGAGCCCCTTCACATCCTTTAGGCATTTGGATCCAATGCTCTTTTGATGCCCCCGATTTAACCGTACACTAATCATACACGCAAATGTGTAGGATCAAGATCAGGAACTCACGGGAAGATATCACAACACAACTCCAGACACAAATTCAAATAATACAAGCTTTATATTACAAGCCATGGGCCTCGAAGGCTCGAATACAAGAGCTCGATCATAGACGAGTCAGCGGAATCAACAATATCTGAGTACAGACATAAGTTAAACAAGTTGCCATAAGATGGCTAGCACAAACTGGGATACATATCGAAAGAGGCGCAGGCCTCCTGCCTGGGATCCTCCTAAACTACTCCTGGTCGTCGTCAGCGGCTTGCACGTAGTAGTAGGCACCTCCAGAGTAGTAGGAGTCGTGGTCGACAGTGGCGTCTGGCTCCTGGACTCCAACGTCTAGTCGCAACAATCGGGTATAGAAAGGGGAAAAGGGGGAGCAAAGCAACCGTGAGTACTCATCCAAAGTACTCGCAAGCAAGGAGCTACACTACATATGTATGCATTGGTATCAAATAGAAAAGGGTAGCATATGTGCACTGAACTGCAGAATGCCAGATTAAGAGGGGGATAGCTAGTTCTATTGAAGACTACGCTTCCGGTCGCCTCCATCTTGCAGCATGTAGAAGAGAGTAGAAGGTGAGTTCACCAATGTATCATCGCACAACATAATCCTACCTGGTGATCCTCCCCTCGTCGCCCTGTGAGAGAGCGATCACCGGTTGTATCTGGCACTTGGAAGGGTGTGTTTTATTAAGTATCTGGTTCTAGTTGTCATAAGGTCAAGGTACAACTCCGGGTCATCCTTTTACAGAGGGACACGGCTATTTGAATAGATAAACTTCCCTGCAAGGGTGCACCACATTTCCCAACACGCTCGATCCCCTTTGGCCGGACACACTTTCCTGGGTCATGCCCGGCCTCGGAAGATCAACACATCACAGCTCCACCTAGGCACAACAGAGAGGTCAGCACGCCGGTCTAAATCCTATGCGCGGAGGGGTCTGGGCTCATCGTCCATTGCACACATGCACGTTGCGTACGCGGCATGTGAGCAGACCTAGCAACCTCCATTACAAAGGAAGTTGCGTTACGCGGTCCAAACCGGCGCGCGCCGCTCAGTCGCTGACGTCACGAAGGCTTCGGCTGATACCACGATGTCGAGTGCCCATAACTGTTCCCGTGTAGTTGGTTAGTGCGTATAGACCAGTGGCCAGACTCAGATCAAATACCAAGATCTCATTAAGTGTGTTATCTTGAAGTAACCGCGAACGCCGACCAGGGCCAGGCCCACCTCTCTCCTAGGTGGTCTCCACCTACCCTGTCGCTCCGCCACAAAGTAATAGTCGGGGGCCGTCGGGAACACAGGCCCACCACTACCTGGATGGAACCACCTGCCCCTTCAGCCCCCACATCGGAATCACTTGCTGGTACTCTACGAGCCGACCCAACTTTAGTCACCACATGTATCACATATTATGTATATAAGTATATACCCGTGATCACCTCCCGAAGTGATCACGTCCCAGTAGTATAGCATGGCAGATGGACAAGAGTGTAGGGCCACTGATGGAATACTAGCATCCTATACAAAGCATTAGGATAGCAGGTAAAGGTATCAACAATTGTAGCAACAATGACATGCTATGCAGCAGAATAGGATTAACGGAAAGCGGTAACATGTTACACTACTCTAATGCAAGCAGTAGAGAGAAGGAATAGGCGATATCGGGTTGATCAAGGGGGAGCTTGCCTGGTTGCTCTGACAAGAAGGAGGGGTCGTCAACACCGTAGTCATACTGGGTAGCAGCGGCATCGGTCTCGGTGTCTAGCAAGAGAAGAGGGGGGAGAAACAATGAATACAATGCAAACAGATGCATATTGATGCATGACACAACAAGTAACAGTGCTAGGAGTGCCCTAACGCAGTAGGAGGTGATACCGGTGAAGGGGGGAAACATCCGGGAAAGTATCCCCGGTGTTTCGCGTTTCGGACAGATGAACCGAAGGGGGAAAGTTGCGTGTTCGCTATGCTAGGGATGTGTGGCGGACGAACGGGTTGCGCATTCGGATTCTTCTCATCGTTCTGAGCAACTTTCGTGTACAAAACATTTTCATTCGAGTTATAGATTAATTTATATTAATTTTCTAAGATTTAAACATTTTGGAATTTGTTTAATTCGAGAATAAAACAGCAAAAACTTTTGTTACCTAGTGTTACTCTAGCCTATGTGTATGACAATGGGACCCAGGGGCTGGTCAACCATTTCACTTTGACCGGTAAAAAGGTAAGCTAGGGTCCACATGTAATGGTCTTAGATATTTTAAATCTAATTTATTTTTTATTACTAGTGGGATCCACATGTCATTTGCATTATACCTAACCACTAGTTAGTCTAACCAGTAGGAGTACTAATTATAGCTAACTACAACAGGGTCGGTCAAATTCTCTCACACACAATGAACGCACACAACGCACATGACCAAGCTTGGACGGGGCAAGCTCTCTGATAGTCTGATGGGTTTCTTTAGTAGTCAGTCCAGTTTGGTCAGTTATTTCTTTAGCAAACAACTTTGCAGCTACGAGCTAGAGTGACCAGCAAACAACAGTGGCAGCAGCTAAGAGCATCTCCAGCCGCGACCCAACAGGCCCTCCCCATGTGTTTTTGCCGTGCCGGCGCCGAAAAAACGGCCCAATCATCCCCCCAGAAGCCCGTTTTTCACCGGCTCGGGCCGAAACTGGTGCCGGCGGACCCAGGCAGAACCCGGCTCCTTGGGGCGCCTGGGCGCCGGCACAAGCGAAAAGGGCGCGTGGGTCCGCCCTGTCGGCGAGTCCAGCGCCTATTCCCGCCGTATCTTCCCGCTTTCCCCCCACTTTCCACCCATTTTCTCCTTTCCTTCCGCCAATCTCCCTCCCGCCCGCCTCCCAGCTGGCCACCATGCCACTGAAGAAGTACGTCGTCCCCCGCGTGGCGGCAACCGCGACCGCCTCCGTCGCCCAGCCGAAGCAGAGGAAGCCGCCATCCAAGCCACCGGGCATGACAAACGCCGAGTGGAGGGCGGAAGTTTAGCGACGGGAGGCTGTCACCACCGACCGGCGGAACAAGGCCATCGCCAAGAAGGCCCGTGACAACACGGCGCGCGTGGCTGCGGCTGCCGCTTCGGCGGACCAAGCCGAAGCCAAGGCAACTCGCGCGGGGATGATGAATCCACCCGGCAGCCACGCCCAGTACGCTCCCTGGGGGCAGCAGAACGTGGGCTCTCCGTCGCCACAGCCATGTGGATCGCCCTCGCCGAGCTACGCCGACGGGGACGCGCACGGTGGGTTCAACCCAAACGTCACCTTCCCCCATGGACACCCAGCCCAGCGCACGCCCTCGCCTGCCTTCACCGGCGTGTAGTACCCTCCATACAACTACTCGCCACCCGCCTACGCGTCCTCCCCGACGCCTCATCTCTGCCGTTGTGCGCTACCCTTCTCGCACCTCGTCGACACTGACGAGACCGAGGGCGACATGGAAGACATCATCTCCGCAGGTTCGGCCACGGCCGCCGCGTCTCCCGGGTTCGGCACCCCGGACGAGATGGTGGATCTCAGCGGCGGCATGGACGACGAGCTCGGCTACGTCTACGGCGAGGAGGAGCAGGAGGAGCTGGAGCCGGAGGAGGAGGACGACGACGAGGAGGAGAAGGAGCCCGCGACTGTTCCGGCGAAGAGGCGCAAGAAGAATAAGAGGGCGGCCAGGTCAGGCGAGCCGCGCATCAAGTGGGCGTCCAAGGAGGAGGAATGCCTCGCCGAAGCATGGAAAGTCGTCTGCCTCGACCCGACCACCGGCACGAACCAGAGCATCGAGACGTACTAGGAGCGCATCAAGGCCGAGTTCAACGAGTGCAAGCTCATCGACCCCTACTTCAAAGGCATCTACATGCAGTGCGGTTCGAAGGTGATGGCGAACCATTGGGGGCGTATCCAGGGGCGTGCAACAAATGGCATGGGGTAGTCGAGGAGGTCGTGGCTCGCCCGAGAGCGGCGCCAGCGTTGAGGATCAGGTATGCCACGCCGGTCTCCCGCCTCTCTTTGCCGTGTATGCCCACCAATTGTTTGTTCCTCCGCACAGTTGTTGCGCATGTTTGCCCTGTACCGACAGAGCAACAACGACACCGAATTCAAGTACCTCCACATTTACAAGCGCATTGACAAGTGCGAGAAGTGGGCGGAAGTCCGGCGCACCCTCGACAAGGCGAAGGAGACCTACAAGCCGTACGCGCCGATTCCTGACGCATCGGAAGGGCGTCCGGACGGCAACAAAGGTGCCAAGAAGGGGAAACACGCCAACGCGACCACCGCTCGAGTGCAGGAGTCCATCGAGCACTGCCTCGCCGACGCACAGGCCCGGGCCATCCTTCGTGAAGAGAAGACCGAGGCGCGGTGGTAGGCGTTGATGTCGAGCAGCGCCGTCAAGTTTGACCTACTTCGGACCAACGTTGCTGCGAAGAAGAGAAACACCAACCTGGCTTTCCTGCTGGGCGGGGCGGACATGCTCCAGAGCACCGACGAGGTGGTCAAGGCGTGGTACTTGGTGGAGCGCGGCCTCATCCTGAACCAGCTTCCCTCGACGCCGCCGCCGACGCCCACGTCGACGCCGCCGCCAAGCCCGTGTGATGACGCCTCCATGACGCCCAACAGCATCGAAGCCGCGCCGACATCGCCCAACGCAGAAGCAGCTCCGACACCGCCAAGCCTGCGCACGCCGACTCCGATGACGCCTGGGGCCGACCCCGCCGAGTGATGCGTTGCGCAAGCGAACTTGTGTCGCTCTATTTTTTGTACGCCTGACTATATCCGATCACCGAACTGTGACTTGTGATCGCCGGACTTGTGGCATCTTTTGTGAGCGGGAACGACCAAGTTCGAATTTTCCGCGTCCTGGGGCCGGCGCCTGCGGGCGTGACTGGGAGCTAGGTCGCCCCCAGGGGCCGAACTAGCGTTGGTTCGCCCCCAGACCGCTCTTTTTAGCGGGCCGAACGGCTAGAGATGCTCTAAGGAACAACAACATCATCGGCTATGCAGCGGCAGCAGCAGCGTAGCGCAGCACCAATACACGGTAGTAGAGAGTAGCAGCGGACAGCTACAGAGCGGCAGTGGGTCACAAGTGCAAACGGAGACGGCGCGCCCGGCGCGGGACACGCAGGGACGACGTGCATGGAAGACGGCCTCAGGGCAGTGAGCGCGAGGCGGCAACGACGCAGAGAGGCCGTGGCATGACGCAGCGAGGAGCAGCAGCAGAGCAGTAGTAGCACAAGGAGCAGCATCTACTGAGCGTGTGGGCGGACGGTGCCAGGGAGCAACCGGCAGCGGCGGGGCGCACACGGACGGCGTGGTCAGGGCGTGCAGGCGTGGGTGCGCACGCATGGGGTAAGATAGGATGCGACCAGGGGCTCACGGGCACGGACAGTGGGCGCGGTGAGCGGAGCTCCGGCCATGGTGGCCGAGCTTGCGGGGCGACTACAGGACGACGAATTGAGGCAGGTAAAAAGGGGGAATCGGCGGAGGTCCTCACAGCGGTTCTTGACGACGTGCTCTGGAAGCCGGGGTGATGTCTACTACACAATCTTCTTCTTGTAGACGTTGTTGGGCCTCCAAGTGCAGAGGTTTGTAGGACAGTAGCAAATTTCCCTCAAGTGGATGACCTAAGGTTTATCAATCCGTGGGAGGCGTAGGATGAAGATGGTCTCTCTCAAGCAACCCTGCAACCAAAGAACAAAGAGTCTCTTGTGTCCCCAACACACCCAATACAATGGTAAATTGTATAAGTGCACTAGTTCGGCGAAGAGATGGTGATACAAGTGGTATATGGATAGTAGATAATTGTTTTTGTAATCTGAAAATATAAAAACAGCAAGGTAGCAAGTGATAAAAGTGAGCATAAACGGTATTGCAATGATAGTAAACAAGGCATAGGGTTCATACTTTCGCTAGTGTAAGTTCCCTCAACAATACTAACATAATTGGATCACATAACTATCCCTCAACATGCAACAAAGAGTCACTCCAAAGTCACTAATAGCGGAGAACAAACGAATGGTAGGGTACGAAACCACCTCAAAGTTATTCTTTCCAATCAATCCGTTGGGCTATTCCTATAAGTGTCACAAACAGCCCTAGAGTTTGTACTAGAATAACACCTTAAGACACAAATCAACCAAAATCCTAATGTCACCTAGATACTCCAATGTCACCTCAAGTATCCGTGGGTATGATTATACGATATGCATCACATAATTTCAGATTCATCTATTCAACCAACACAAAGGACCTCAAAGAGTGCCCCAAAGTTCTATCGGAGAATCATGACGAAAACGTGTGCCAACCCCTATGCATAGGTTCATGGGCGGAACCCGCAAGTTGATCACCAAAACATACATCAAGTGAATCACATGGTATCCCATTGTCACCACAGATACGCACGACAAGACATACATCAAGTGTTCTCAAATCTTTAAAGACTCAATCCGATAAGATAACTTCAAAGGGGAAACTCAATCCATTACAACAGAGTAGAGGGGGAGGAGAAACATAAGATCCAACTATAATAGCAAAGCTCGCGATACATCAAGATCGTGCCAAATCAAGAACACGAGAGAGAGATCAAACACATAGCTACTGGTACATACCCTCAGCCCCGAGGGTGAACTACTCCCTCCTCGTCATGGAGAGTGCCGGGATGATGAAGATAGCCACCAGAGAGGGATTCCCCCTCTGGCAGGGTGCCAGAACGGGTCTAGATTGGCTTTCGGTGGCTACGGAGGCTTCTGACGGCAGAACTCCCGATCTATTGTGCCCTTCGATGTTTTTAGGGTATATGGAGATATATAGGCGGAAGAAATACGCCAGGGGGGCCACGAGGGGCCCACGAGGGTGGAGGGCGCGCCTAGAGGGGGTGGGCTTGCCCTCCTGCCTCGTGGCCTCCTCGTAGATCCGCTAATGTGCACTCCAAGTCTTCTGAGCTTCTTTCCTTCCAAAAATGAGTTCCGTGAAGTTCCAGGTCAATTGGACTCCGTTTGATTTTCCTTTTGTTCGAAACCCTAAAACATGGTAAAAACAGAAACTGGCACTGGGCTCTGGGTTAATAGGTTAGTCCCAAAAATGATATAAAAGTGTATAATAAAGCCCATAAACATTCAAAACAGTAGATAATATAGCATGGAGCAATAAAAAATTATAGATACGTTGGAGACGTATCACGGGGAAGCGCCAAGGGAGGAGATCCAGGGCGGGGAAGTGACGACCGGACGCGGGGAAGATGACCGATGGCGAGCGCATGGGGCCTCTTGGCTCGAGCCCTTCGGCGTGGTGATGGAGTCGACCACGACGGAGCTCCCAGACGCCTTCCCGTGGCTCGGGGTGGCTGGTGGCCGCGTCAGTGGCAAGCGGCGACAACGGCAGCGCTCGGCTTGAGAGTAAGATGCGAGGGAGAGGGCGAGGGGGAAAGTGTCATAGGGTTTCCAGCAAGAAGTAGGCGGGGCCCTTGTAGGTAAGGGTGGAGCCCTGGATGGCCTCCACACAAGGCACGGCGCGGCCATGGCCTGCCGATGGGTGCCACAAGGCCCCTGCCTCCCTGTAGCAGGAGGTTGGTGATGGTAGGGGTGGGCTGGACCTGTTTTGCTAAAAGGACCAAGGGTCTAGTAGGTTTAGGTCCCCTTATTATTTTCTATTTTGTGTTCTTTTCTTAGATTTTGCCTTTTGTTTACTTTTAATTTTCAACAACATTTTAGGTTTATAAAATATGAAACTTACACCAATATTGTCATTGCAAATTAGGTCACTGGCATAAAAAGATTGGCAGTTAAATAAAATAGATTAGCATTTTTGTAAATCAAGAAGGCATTTAATTTATCGTTTTGGCCACTATTTATTTATTTAAGGGCACTAAACCATTTCATAAAAAGTTGGTTTCTCCACCAATATTTATTATGGATTACTTGCTACATCTAAAACAACTTTAGTTTTGACTTTTGAAAACTTTTCTAGTTTGACTTTATTTTAATTTTGAATTTGAATGAGTTTTGAATCATCATTAGATTATCAACAGTAATCGTGGTGACGTGGTAACATTTGTAGAGGATTACTGTAGTTTAATTATCCGGGCGTCACAATTCTTCTCCACTACAAGAAATCTCGTCCCGAGATTTAAGAGGTAGAGTAAGGGGAAAAGTCTGGTTACGAAATCCTAACGGATCTTCTCAGTCTTGGCTGCTCTTCTCAAAGAAGTTAATCCCTTTCATTGATGTCTTCAATTCTCTGCTTTAGGTCATCATGATGAAGTCGTCATTTTTTTAGAATCCTGCCATACTTACGAATAGGTAAGGCAGCTTGGCAATGATAGAATGCTATAAAGGGTAATCATTTGGGGCTATCCCAGGAATGAACACATGAGTATCTCTCGAGTTGAATGAATGAAACATATCGAGAGCCAACTAAGAAGGTACCATAAGAAGTTTCAAGCGGATAGACAATCGTTCGTTGCCTGAAACGGAGTGTGAAAGGGGTTCAAAGCAACGTGAATAAGTATTGTGTTTAATACCAAAATTGATGATCACACAGAAGTTGGCTAGTGAATTACATACGAACCCAAGCGTGCGGAATAACTTTGGAAACATGGGGTGTATAGGAGAGTCAGGTTTCGATCCTGGGACCTGTGGGTTATGGGCCCATCATGTGGTTTAAAAGTAGGAGGATCGGTGACATCTTGCATGGTCATGATAGCAAGGCATGTGAGAGGGTAGCATGTCAGTTATGTTGGCAACAACGTCGGTACGAAGGGCGAGGGACGAAGAGAACCATTTTCCTGCTCGTCGAACAAGGCGGACCAATAGGCAAAGTTCTTGTCCATCGGTGTCTACCGGAATGTCATCAACAATAGTAACATGGTCTTGCTGACAAAATTGTACACTGCTACCTCTTGAGCACTATGTTGGATTTCCTTGAAGAGGAAAGGATGATGTAGCAAAGTAGCATAAGTATTTCCCTCCGTTTTTGAGAACCAAGGTATCAATCCAGTAGGAGGCTACGCACGAGTCCCTCGTACCTGCACAAAACAAATAACTCCTTGCAACCAACGCGATAAGGGGTTGTCAATCCCTTCACGGTCACTTACGAGAGTGAGATCTGATAGATATGATAAGATAATATTTTTGGTATTTTTGTGATAAAGATGCAAATAGTAAAATAAAAGCAAAGTAAATAACTAAGTATTGGAAGATTAATATGATGAAGATAGACCCGGGGGCCATAGGTTTCACTAGTGGCTTCTCTCAAGAGCATAAGTATTTTACGGTGGGTGAACGAATTACTGTTGAGCAATTGACAAAATTGAGCATAGTTATGAGAGTATCTAGGTATGATCATGTATATAGGCATCACGTCCAAGACAAGTAGACCGACTCCTGCATGCATCTACTACTATTACTCCACTCATCGACCGCTATCTAGCTTGCATCTAGAGTATTAAGTTCATGGAAATAGAGTAACACCTTAAGCAAGATGACATGATGTAGAGGGATAAATTCATGCAATATGATAAAAAACCCATCTTGTTATCCTCGATGGAAACAATACAATATGTGCCTTGCTGCCCCTACTGTCATTGGGAAAGGACACCGCAAGATTGAACCCAAAGCTAAGCACTCCTCCCATTGCAAGAAAGATCAATCTAGTAGGCCAAACCAAGCTGATAATTCAAAGAGACTTGCAAAGATAACCAATCATACATAAAAGAATTCAGAGAAGATTCAAATATTGTTCATAGATAATCTTGATCATAAACCCACAATTCATTGGTCTCAACAAACACACCGCAAAAAGAAGACTACATCGAATAGATCTCCACAAGAGAGGGGGAGAACTTTGTATTGAGATCCAAATAGAGAGAAGAAGCCATCTAGCTAATAACTATGGACCCGAAGGTTTGAGGTAAACTACTCACACTTCATCGGAGAGGCTATGGTGTTGATGTAGAAGCCTTGCATGATGGATGGCCCCTCCGGTGGAGCTCCAGAACAGGCCCCAAGATGAGATCTCATGGATACAGAAGGTTGCGGCGGTGGAATTAGGTTTTTGGCTCCGTATCTGATCGTTTGGGGGTACGTAGGTATATATAGGAGGAAGAAGTATGTCGGTGGAGCAATAGGGGGCCCACGAGGGTGGAGGGCGCGCCTGGGGGGGGGGGTAGGCGCGCCCCTACCTCGTGGCCTCCTCCTTTGTTTCTTGACGTAGGGTCCAAGTCTCCTGGATCATGTTCATTCCGAAAATCACGTTCCCGAAGGTTTCATTCTGTTTGGACTCCGTTTGATATTCCTTTTCTGCGAAACTCTGAAATAGGCAAAAAAACATCAATTCTGGGCTGGGCCTCCGGTTAATAGGTTAGTACCAAAAGTAATATAAAAGTGGATAATAAAGCCCAATAATGTCCAAAACAGTAGATAATATAGCATGGAGCAATCAAAAATTATATATACGTTGGAGACGTATCAAGCATCCCCAAGCTTAATTCTTGCTCGTCCTCGAGTAGGTAAATGATAAAAAAGATAATTTTGATGTGGAGTGCTACTTGGCATAATTTCAATGTAATTCTTCTTAATTGTGGTATGAATATTCAGATCCGAAAGATTCAAGATAAAAGTTTAATATTGATTTAGAAATAATAATACTTCAAGCATACTGACAAAGCAATCATGTCTTCTCAAAATAACATGGCCAAAGAAAGTTATCCCTACAAAATCATATAGTCTGGCTATGCTCTATCTTCACCACACAAAGTATTTAAATCATGCACAACCCCGATGACAAGCCAAGCAATTGTTTCATACTTTTGACATTCTCAAACTTTTTCAATCTTCACGCAATACATGAGCGTGAGCCATGGATATAGCACTATATGTGGAATAGAATGGTGGTAGTGGAGAAGACAAAAAGGGAGAAGATAGTCTCACATCAACTAGGCGTATCAACGGGCTATGGAGATGCCCATCAATAGATACCAATGTGAGTGAGTAGGGATTGTCATGCAACGGATGCACTAGAGCTATAAATGTATGAAAGCTCAACAAAAGAAACTAAGTGGGTGTGCATCCAACTCGCTTGCTCACGAAGACCTAGGGCATTTTGAGGAAGCCCATCATTGGAATATACAAGCCAACACTACAAAAAAAGACACATCCATGACATTTTGGGCTGAACGAAATTTTTTCTGTCATATATATGACACTTCTATGACGATAATTGTGACAAAACCCGGTATCATCATAGATGTGGTGGGATCCTACTTCTATGACAAAAAATCATGACAAAAAATGGGCTTTTCGTCCTGGGCGGTCCGGAGACGCAGCTGCATGACATTCTTTGGGCCGTCCATGACGGAAAAAACCATGGTAGAAGCGAGGGCGAGGAAAATTTTGGGGAGTTCCCGGTTACGGTGGGAGGTCAGAGGCCGAGCGATGCGCGTTTCTCTCGTACACGTACGCGCGAGTGTGCGAGGCGTTGGCTCTAACTGAACCCGAGCGAGGAGTTGGGCTCTAACTGAATCCGAGCGATTGTACTGCAGGCTACGCGTTACTGAACTCGAGCGATCGATCGATGGTTGTTAACTGAACCCGATCGAGCGATTCCTTCGCTACTGCTGCTAACTAAGGCCGATCGATGCTGCC